>NC_061495.1:2101337-2118837 GCF_022539355.2 Hippoglossus stenolepis | reverse complement strand
TGACACCGTGGTGGCAGCATCGCAGGAACACACGACTTTCAGCAGAGGGACACTCAGAAACACTCATGTGACTTTTTCACCCTGAGATCAAAACACCATTTATTTGAGTCTTTTATTCAAACGTCACCTCAGGAATCTCTTTATTGCTTTGCAGCGGCGGTGGATTGTGACCTGGCGTTAAAATGGCAGAGATGAGATCAGAATATCCTCTGGAAATAAACAGGAAGCTCAGTTTATCTCCAGTTTAAACAGAAGCAACTTTGATATTTTCTTATTTATCATCCTGAGGGACATTAATGAGCTTCGCACACAGACAGCCAAGGATTTAACGGCAAGGTGAATCCACATTATTCACAATGATACTGTGCATGAACCATTATGTGCAATTTGTAGTAATTCCTCGTATTAAACTGGCGTCTGTGAGATGTGTTTTGAGATTAATGAGAAATAAATGAAAAGGGGAAAAACACACCTTAAAGGAAAAGTTTCAGATTTTGAGGAAATGTGTTAATTTTCTTTTTTGTGCCGTTAATACGACGTCACCCATTGGTTTGTGAGCTGCTGTTTTCAGGCCTCGCGTTAGAGGGAGCGCTACAGGACACGCCCACCTACACCTGCGACCTGCACCCATTGGACTACACTAGCTGTCAATCACACTGTGGTATCCACCCCCCCAACACATCCGGTGCTTTATGGTTTATTTGACTCTAAATGATCATAATTCACTAAATGAACATCAGCTGAAGAAGATTTGAAACTAGAGATTGAGACATAAACTCCTGAGGAAAATGTTTACTGACGTTATAAAACCTACCAGTGGAGTCGCCCCCTGCTGGTCAACGGAGAGAATGCAGGTTTCATGCGGTGGCAGATTGGCTTCACTTTCTGGACCCTGAGTCTTCGTCCGCTTTAATAAACCGTCTCAGTTTAAAATCTGTGCAGATCAACAGCACTTTTATATTTAAGGCCACAGTCCGCAGCCAGCTAACAGTTAGCTTAGCACAAAGAGTGTCCACAGAAAGTCAACTTCATTGTTTCTGCATTTTTGAGATTTGTGTTAAACCGGCTGCTGGTGTGTAACTGTGTGATTTCTCCTCCTCAGGCCGTTCACTCACATCCTCACTCCCACAGACACAAGGTGGACGTGGATTCAAAACAAACACAACATACCTGTAAACAGTAAAAGTGTTAACGTGTGTGTGAAGTAACAAGTTGTATAAACTGAGGCTTCGCGTCTTATTCTCGAAACTCGGTCGTTATGAGAAATGAAAAACGTGTCAAATTCCTTCTTCCTGCGAATGAACACGAGTTTCACAAATTCTGTCGCTGAGGTGAGACCGGTGAGCGCCGCACGTTAATAGGCGCCACCAGCTGACCACATTCCACAGCTGTGTGGCTCAAGGTCCACACACACACACACACACACACACACACACACACACACACACACACACACACACACACACACACACACACACACACACACACACGCACACAGTCGGTGAGTTTAAGTCTCAGCTTCTTTACCTTCAAAGTCTTTTCTTCCACTAAATGTGACTCAAAGTTCATGAAAGAGTTTGTGACTAAACTTCATCCGGACTTTAATGAATAAAAGTGTATTTTATTTCAAATGAGTTTTAATGAGAATTCTTTCTCTGTGAATTGAGACTAATTCTTATTTTCTATCTGACATATTCTCCCATGAGCTCAAATCATGATTTCATCTACACGGATTTGATTTTAATGTTGTTCATCACATGAAACTGGGAATCAAGAGTCTGACGTATGACACAAAGAACATGAAGGAAATAAAATGTTTAAAATGTCTGAATCGTCCATTTTTTCTTCCTGATCCAGAACTGGTTGACAAATAGTTAAAATGTTGAGCTTCTTGTAGCGTAAAGGAATTTTCTCAAGGGTCCGATGATTCATAAGATCTGTAATCAACAGATTATCTATTATTATTATTTACCTGAGGATAAAGTTAATGAGGTATTTGTACTTTTACCTCAGTGTTTGAGTACTTTCTCCAGTACTGATGAGACGGTGCATTATCTTGCAGGAAGTGTCCAGGATGAATGTGCTTTGCCGTTCGCTGCAGCTCAGGACGAATCGTCTCCTCCAGACTGAGACACTGCTGCTCTCTTCCATCGCTACCCGCGTGTCCTTGTGCAAGACACTAAATCGCTGCGAGCTCCAGAGGTGCCGCTGTCTCCGCGACCCTGACCCCCGAGGAGAAAAGGCAATTGTGTCCGAGCGATGAATAATGTATCGCACGTTTATTGCAGCTCCGCACTGACGACCAATCTTTACTGTTCAGCCCGTCGCTCCGACTGGACAATGATCACAGGTCAGAGGTCAGCCGGGCCCCACATGGGAGTCAGGTGCATCATGGGAAAGTAACAAAGACTCACAACCGACAAGACGATTGTTGGTTTTAAACGTTTGAGACTTTTCTTCTCTTTGATTTACTTTGTGATCGATTATTTATTTTTCTTTCTTTCTTTCTTTGTTCTGACTTGTCATTGGTTGCTAATGGTGTAATAGTGTGTGGTATTTTGTTAAAATGTTATTAAACCGTATTTTAAATTGTGCTTTGTGTGATCTACAAAATGAATAACAACATTAGAGTAAATAACAGATTATAATGATTTTGTCTGGATAACATCAGAACATCCTTTAAAATAATCAAAATCATTTTTCTTGTAAGTTAATTTCCTGCCGTGAAAGAGTTTCAGTTTTCTTCTGCATTCGTTTCGATTACGCTGAAACCACTTCACAGATTTCCATGAAACTTGGTGAAGAGTTTTGTTCAACATTTTCCTCGATTTCTCAGAGAATAGTTTAATAAATCAGACTCATAATTAGAAGTGATATTAATGTGCGCTATTTGGTGCAGCTCCAAATAGAAAATCTGAATATAAATGATTCAAGATTCACGTTATTGTCAGTCACACCACAAACAAGACGGTAGAATAATATTGCATCCAGTTTACCGATGTAATTCAGAAAGCTGAGGTTTAAAAGTTATTAATAAATGGATAACAGACATTAGGAAACTACACAAATTACACATATTCCATAATACATAAATGAGAAGTTAAGCAGACGTGAGAGTTATTGTACATATTGGATGACATAAATATATCCAGGTAGGTGTGTGTGTGTGTGTGTGTGTGTGTGTGTGTGTGTAGTGGGGGAGTGATTTAAATGGAGTTAAGGAGTCTGTTGTCTCCAGGTTATTTTTGGTAACAATCAAACCACTATGTCCATTAAGTGGCACCTTCCCTGTGGTTTAAACCATATCCCCCTTCTCCCAGTCTCTGGTCTGTGGTCGTTAGACACTAAGTGGGCGGATCCCTCTCTACCTGAGGGACTCGCTGCTCCACCAATCAGAGGCCCCGGCTGCCTCCAAATCTCCCGGCGGCTGCGCGTATTGGCCGCGCCGCGC
The DNA here is from genome assembly GCF_022539355.2 of Hippoglossus stenolepis. Lineage (NCBI taxonomy): Eukaryota > Metazoa > Chordata > Actinopteri > Pleuronectiformes > Pleuronectidae > Hippoglossus > Hippoglossus stenolepis. The sequence continues at coordinate 2,115,386 of NC_061495.1, read as the reverse complement.
GTCCGTCACGATCCGGGCTCCTCGTGTAGGAGGAGCCGGGTGGAGGGAGGGAGGGAGGGAGGGAGAGGTGGCGGGTCGGAGGCGGTGCTGCTGTCAGTCCTCTTCCAGGTCCTCGTCAAAAGTCCCGTGTTGTTGCTCTTAACCAGCAGCGGAGGCTCCGGAGTCCAGAGCGAGCCGCGCGCCCCGAGGTGCCACCGGATCCGCTGCCTGACGCGCCACTGGCCTCCTGCACCCTGACAGCGACGTGTGTCCGGGGGAGACGCGGAAGGAGCAGGGATTCCACCGGGAGCTGCAGCCACACGCCGGAGAGTCTCCACACGTTGATACCGTCTCCCAGTGCTGCTGGAGCTGCTGGAGCTGCTGGTGCTGCTGGAGCGGGATTATCCACGAGTCCCGACCGCCTCCGACACGAGCCACACGGGGCACGGTGGAGACTTGTTGCGCGTAATTCGGCGGAGCGCGCCACTTCATCCAAGTGGTTCCTGTGCGTGCGTGCGATGTTTTGATTTGAGACGTTTCCGCGGCGCTGGAATGGACCGAGAGCAGCTCGGACCCTCAGCCTGAAACCAGCTCCTGGGGACGATGAGAATATCCCACCACAACAAACCAAACCCGGGTGATTAGTGTCCCTCCGAGCCGCTGCTGCACGGAGCCAGTTCCTCCTGTCCATGGCACCGACTCTCAGCCAAGTCGAACTTTATCAGATCCCACTTCATTAGAGTCACTTTCTTCCTCTTCATCATCCTCATCATCATCATCCCTCTTCTTCCTCCTCCTCGTCGAGCCGCTTCTCCTCGTCGACATGTCTGAGCGAGATGGATACGGGGACGCGCTGTGCGGGGACGCAGCTCCGGACTTCATCCCGCCGAGGGCGTCCCGCGGCCGGCGGAGCGGAGTCGTCCTCCCCGGCGGCGGCGGCGGCCAGGACACCGACACCATCCTCCTGGAGTCCGTGAAGGCGGCGCCGCGCCGGAGCAGCATCATCAAGGTAAAGAAACAAAACTGCTTTTTAAACACCAGTGGTTAAAACCTCCTGCTGGAGCCAAGTAATGGTGTAAAGACAGAAAAGTGCATTGGGAGAAATGGTGCCAAAACAATTAGAGTAATGTTTTTTGGTGAATTCTGCAACAAGTGGAAGAACGTGTCTCTCTAAGAATCTGGAGTAAACACAGGAGGGATAATGGGTTCACACACCAGTTCACACACCAGTTCACACACCAGTTCACACCTGCGTCCTCCAAGGCCGCTCGGCTCGTACGCAGCAGATGTGACAGCAGCTGATAACACGTCCCCAAGCATCACTTGTGCGTAATGTTCGAATGCCACAGTGCTGCGTCTTGCGTGCTGCGTAAAAGTGGCCTCACCGCATTCTCAGATGACAGGATAACCGTGTGACCGTGCTAGTGAGACAAACCTCGGACTCGAACACTTGCAACGTGCAAATTAAAAGCATCTTAAAGGATTAAAGCCTTTTCCCCCTTTTTTTTTATAACTTTGAGCTTTGAGACATATTTTCAAGGATTTAGCCCCATGGGAGGAAAGTCTCTGCAAACAGTGACTCCTGTAGCTGGGTTTATTTTGTGCAGCATCAGGGTTCAGGCGGCAGAGACCTCTCACCCACTGGCCCAGCGTCACGGTGACGGGGTTTTCCAGCCTCCTCACCTGTGCTCAGGTTGCAGGTCACTGGACATGATGGAGGGAGCAGGAGGATCATGTTTGGGGATCGGCCTGTTCACCGCAGGTTCTCACCTTTCCCACCGGCCTGTGGTGGAATGTGGCCAAGTACATTTACCCAAGTGCTGCACTGGAGTAAAATCAAAGTACCTGTACTTTACTATCGTAGTTCTTCCTGTACTTTATCTCACAGCTGTAGTTACTAGGATTTAAGAGGATCTATTGAAGTCAAAGGGTTTAATCACCTGAAACTAAGAATCGTAATTTAGATGTAACTTGGAGCCAGTAGTGATGATGGCGTGTAGCCGTGGAATCGAGGTCCCACCCATTCACGTGTGCGACCAATCACAAGTATTTTCTTAACCCTAACCCTAACCCAGATGGATGTAGACTTGTAATGGAGTATTTTTACTCTCTGGTATCAGTACTTTTACTTGAGTAGATGATCTGAGCTCTTGTCACAACCCCCGACTTTGAGGTCATTCGATTTGTGTGACGTTAAAAGCAGCTGACGGAGGTTTGTGACCTTCTCAGTCCGTCTCACATCTGACGCTGATATCCAGCTCCATCTCTCGGCTCCATCTCTCGGCTCCAACCGGTCGCAGGGAAGGTCGTTGGTTCTCACCGAGGTCTCGTGCCCGGCGAGCCTCATCTGGCAGAACCAGCGGAACAGAGAGTCCTTTGACGGCGGCCGGTGGAGGAAGTGACTGAGAGGAGTGATGTCGCTGACAGGCGCCAGTCAGCGGTGACAGCCGGGGCTCAGGGTCCAACCCCCGTCACTTTCACAATCTGCCTTGAGGAGACGACATTTTAGAGACTGAAAATCTCAAGTCACATCAGAAGGTTGAATTTACTCTATCGCAACTTTCTTTAAATAAGTGATTCGTCATTTTAGTCATTTTTAAAGATATAATGTAGTACTGTGTAGTACTGTAGTACTGTGGAGTACTGTAGTACTGTGGAGTACTGCGCCTGAAGGTGCTGGTGCTGCTAGTACTACCATCATGATGTTACCATGGCAACCAGATGAAGCGCTTCATTCATTTTCTCCATTCAAACAGAAAGACTACTACCTCCCCCCCCACACCTGAAAACAGACACCGTCTATACAAAACAATTCTTTAGTCCCTAAATTACAATGTGAGACCAAATCTAACCGGATCACCTGGAAACTTTCAGGTGTGAAAACATCTTAATGAATGAAACTGTTAAAACTGTTAACTCCCCCTCTTCAGTTTACTGCGTCTGACATTCACACCTGCTTTGTGCCGCCCAGGTGAGAAAATACACCAATCATGTGTTTCACGACCATTTTTTAGTCCCTTTTTACACGATGAGCATCTTTCATGCAGCGTTATCTCTATATGCAAATGAGATCACACCTCCTCCGCTCTTTGTCATGGACGACTTCCAACGAACACATGTGATTTTCTAACCTGGTCACATGTTGTACAGCCTTGTTCTCAGTGTCCGTGGATCTCAACCGGGCTGGATGTTCAACTCCTGTTAGATCAGGAGAAGCAGGACGAGGCTTAAATAACTGAAGTATTATTTGAAAAATGCAAATGAACTTTTGTGTGTTGCTGAAATACGAAACACACTCGTGCTATGACGCCGCTCCGCTGCCCTGGAGCTCAGGGTCAGATGCTGCTGCACAGAGACGACGTCCTGATGTCCTCACCTCAGGTTGAAAGTCACTGTGAATAATACAAATATATAAAAACTACCGTCCACATGAAAAACTGTTCATACAGCATTGGAACTTGGTTTTTCTCATCTTTCAGGCTGAAACTTCAGCTTCTGATGTTTAATCCACAAACATCAAGGTTTATGGGAGATGGAGTTCGTTAAAGGCTGCTTATAAAACAGAAATATGGAATAAATTAGGATACAATACATATTTTTTCTTTATCTTAATGTATAAAGAGGGAGCAACACACAAACCCTCAGTTTTCAGGGCTTGGTTTGTTTGTCTCTTAGCAGGATTACGATAAAACTAGAGCAGACGATAAAAGTTTGGTTTGGATCCAGACCAGAGGGCAGATCCTGGACTTTTGTTTCAACTTTATTTAACATTGTGAGAGAGAAGACGTGTTCAGATGACTCATATCTATGAATCTGTGCAGCTTGTTGCAGCCTGATTGAATCTAAAGGACTTCAGGGCCGTGGTGGAGGAATTTGTCGTATCGAGTGCTGTTCTAGATACTTTCGAAATTCATTAAAATGTCAAACTGCACCGTTCCACCAGATTTCCTGGTAATCCATCTGAAGGCACCTTGAGTGTGTTTCACTTTCACTTTATAAATGTGAAGCCCTGGCGGCAGGGCGGACGCAGAGTGGAGGATAAGAGGGTTCCAGATTAAACGGCTCATTTTCGGGGGATTTGTTTGGAGGTTCCCAGTCGAGAGGCAGAGGTTTGCTCCCGCAGCTCAAATTACTAAGACAACACACGTTACCCTTCTGCACACACACTCCTCTACAACACACAGACACACACATGCAGGCAATTAAGGCCGCCCTTGTTCCGTCTGCAGACTCTCAACTGTTGCACGGAGGCAGTAATTGCATATTTAGCGAGAGTCTGCGTGTAGAGTGGGTGTAATGGAGAAGAGATTTCACCTCATCATCATCATGTTTCCCCCGTTTGTTTCCACATGATAAACTTTAAGGTTCTTCAAATCTCATTGTTCCACATTGTCTGAGTCTCTGGATCCTTTTGTTCCAGCTCCTCGTACCAGGACTTCATGTGTGAGGAGATATTCTGCACATTTCCTCAAATTCACCCTGACGTGTTTAATAATGTTGGAAATCTGTGGATCTCCTGTGCATGGAAAGACTCAGTTTCTGCTTCATGTTCTTTTGTGTGTGTGTGGGGGGGGGTTCTCCGTTGAAATACCAGCGAGAGCAGATAACATTTAATTTACAATTCTGAGGGAATGTGGGACAGTTTGAACATTAATCACTGACATGGTCGAGCTGATAGTCGTACAATCACCTGAACCTGAGAACAACGTGTCGGCACACACACACACAGGACACACACACACACCAGGACACACACACACATACACACACACACACACACACAGACACACACACACACACACAGACACACACACACACACACACACACACACACACACACACACACACACACACACACAGGACACACGCACACACGGGACACACACACAGAGACGAGACGTTTGTGGAAATGGAAAAGATTCAAGTCAGATCCTGCAGGTCATAGATTTATCTTATTTTAATTTATCTTATTATTGATTTTCCCCCCCCGATATGAAAGAGTCTAATGATCCAATTCTGCATCGACCAGTCGATTGACAGAAAATTGACGATTGATCAGTTATTTTGTTGGAGAATATGCAGAACGATCACTTGACGTTCTTCTTTAGTGAGAATAACACATTTTAAAACTCATCACGGCCAAGATGAGTGAGACGGACGAACCTCGGGGCTTCGAGGGCAGTTTGTCAGTTTGGTGATTCGGCCTCTGGTGACGGGACCGATGCTGTTATGTTATAACCAGACTGAGCGTCTAGAGAAACAAACTGACCCAGGATCTGACTGGATCCAAACAGCAGCTCGCATTAATCCATCCACTTTATTACACAACCTCGTATCTGAAACTTTATATTAAACCAAACCCAAAAAGTTTGCTGTGCGTTCGCTGATGATTCATGCGGGAAAGTTTCATGTCCATCCAGGACTTGAAAAAGCTCCAGCAGCCGAGTCACCTCCTGACCCGCTCTGCCAGAAATAACTCTTCCTCCTTCTCCAGTTTAATAAGAAAACAATTATATGTGCTCTGGCTCTGGAGAAAGGCCCTCTGGAAATCCTGAAGGATGCACGGCAAGCAGAGAGATGTCGAGCTGCAGCAGAGTGAAGCGAAGCAGACGAGTTTTCAAACTCCCATTTTCTCTGTAGCTAATAAAAATTGATTTGTGAATCAGGGTTTATCTTTCTAATAGACTCGTGTGTATTCGGTCGGGCCGTGCACAGAGAATTTCTCCCCATTTCTGCTCCTCAACTAAATGAAAAATCTCTAACTGCATTTCATCATTCAGGATCGTTTCCCTCATTCATGCATTGTTATTCAGGCCGTTGCCACTTCTGTACGGATGAGCTGCAGCGGCCGCCTCCTCTCGAATCAAGCGCGAGTTAAAGGGACGTTAATCTCAATCAAGTTAAACACATTAGGGTCAGGCTGTTATATTAATTTTCCACCGGCAAACCACCAGCAATTAGCTTACAGCATTACTGTGTAACAGGCCAGAAGGCAAACACCCGGCTCGCCGCAGACACGCCGGAGTGGGATTAACAGTCGAGCCTGCACACAAGCGAATGAAAACACACACATGGACAGGTTTTCCAGGATGAGGCTCAGGGGACGCCCGTGGTGGGACGTGTCTCTGACAGGCCGGTGCGTTGCCTGACTGCTCGCTGTCTCTCTCCGGCTTTTGCGTGGAGCCTTGACGCATCAGGGCAGAGTCTCCACTGGTCCTTCAGCTCGGTGAATCGATACGTTACCTGGTTTTATCTAAACCCTCCTCATGAGTCACAGTAACAAGACGTGGAGGATGAATTCAGACCGGCAGCGGCCGAGTGAGGCGGGATGTGAAATATGAGGATATGACAGGGAAGCAACAGATCCACGAGTTTAATGGGAAACACTCACGTATTGAAAATGATCCCGACAGCAACTATTTTATCTGGTGTTGTTGCAGTGATGGTGGCGAGGCAGCGGGAGGAGTGTGTGTTCGCACATGTTCACACTGGATGATTTTGTGTTGTGAGGAATTTGATGGTTTCATTCTGAGGCACATTTAAGGTCAATCAAAAACAATCCAAACAGGTTTTTTTGTGGATGTAAAAGGGTTGAAAACACTGAAACATCCCGTGAGGAGACGTCACATGACATCACGATGAGGAGACGTCACCTCATCGTGATGTCATGTGACGTCAGCAATCCCCACATTTTGCATAATCTGACACGCCCCCTCACAAAGCTGCGTGAAGCAAAGAGGAAAGTAAAGGATGGATTTTCTAAATCATCAGGATTCCTTCTCTGAATGAGAGGTGCTGTTCTTCACCCTGGTCCCGAGTGTCGGACCAAGCCTCTGACTGACGCTGCTCTGTGTCACGTCTGCTGCTGAGGTTTTAAAGCTGTGATGTAAAACAGGCCGATTCTCCATTAAACACCTAGTTCTAAAGTGAAGAGTGCACAGATGAGCCTCCTGTTGCCGAACGTGAGGACAACTCTGACGAAGGCCTCAGTGGATCCCTGTTTATGTTTGATATGAGTTTATTTTGGTCTCTGCCCCGACACAGAGCCATGTGGGTTTCTTATCCCTCCCTGCCTCCTCCACCAGCTGCACTCAGACTCCACATTGTGTTGCTGCTCCTCTCCAGTCGCTCTGTCTCTTCCATTCAGCTCCACTCTGATGTTTTTTTCCCGTTGTGCTCCTTCACTTGATTGTTCTCGCTCTGCTCCGCTCGCTCCACCCGTCCGTCCGACTCCCGCTGTGCCCACCAGTGAACAATGATTTGTTCCCAACGTTCTCCTGGAAACCGGTCAAGAGAAATGACAACGTTTTCCCTTGTGATTTTGTGTTGTTGTTGTTGTGCGTTTTGTGTGCATGAGCATGCAAAGCAGAGCCATTAGGGCCACTGAGGGTCCTCTGTGTCCCAGTGTCACTGTGCTGCCGGTGCCACGTCTCTGCGGGAACACACCACCTCATCCCAGCTGCTGCAGAGAGAGAGAGAGAGAGAGAGACTCACTGAAAGCATGTGAGAGAGGGAGAGCGCTCATGTCTGTTATTAGAGTTAATGCGACTGATGTGGGATTTAAACCGTGACCTTCACTCCAGAGGCGGCGAGGTCTTAAAACACCCGAGCACACGGGAGCGTTTTTTTTTTTAAATGAATAACTGAAAACACAAAGTAGTTTAAAGTTGAGCTGCTGCCAGGGCGACTGTGGCAGAGGCGGAGGAGAGAGAGAGAGCGAGGGTGGGAGGGTGCACGCCGTTTATATCTACAAATCACTTCCTGTTGTAACCCCCCCCCTCTCTACACACACACACACATATCAGTATAAACACATCTCTGCGTCGCACAGCTGTCGCTCCTTCTTATCGCCGTCGGCCCTGTTTTCTTTGAGTTTCCCCCTGAAAAGAGGAATGTGTTTCGACAGGTTGTACAAAGTGAAGACGAGAGAGAACGTGATGGAGGCAGAACAGTGTTTGCGTGAGAGGTCACCGGCGCGTGGTGGTAATATATATATATATATCCGGGGGCTCTAGAGACTGAGCTTCAACCTAGAGGGCAACACACACACACACACACACACACACACACACACACACGCACGGTCTGCTGTTTAACCTTCGCTGTGATATCAGGTCTTTTTGGTTCTCTTCAGGTTTTTCTCTGGTTCCTTTTGGTTTTTTTTTGTCTGGTTCCTTTTGGTTCTTCTCTGGTTCTCTTCCACTTTTAGGGTCGCTCAGTTGCTTTTGAGCTCCTCTCTGGTTATTTTCTGGTTTTTCTTCCAGGTTCTTTTTTGTCTTCTTCCTTCTCAGTGAGTTTTTGCTTCTTTTCAGGTTGTTTTTTACAGTTTTGCTTTTGGTTCCAGACGCGAATCTTCCAATAAGAAAATCAGTTTGAAGTTTTGAGTGCAGATGAACCGACGAGTGGCTGCTGATGTTTGGGACTCTCGTCTCAGCCGCTCTCCGTCTCGTCTGCTCTGTCACGACGGTTTGCGACTGATCGATGACGTGACTCCACCGAGCACAGCGGCTCCCACTGTTTCACGATTGATTAATCTGCCAGTTGTTGTCTTGATTGATTGACGAATTGTTACATCTTAAAAAACTGTGAAAAATAGTCCGATATTCAGCATTTTGGTTGCAGATGAATTCTCTGCTGAGCTTTCATTGTGAAATTCCTCTGTTTTAAAAGCGGTTCCTGGGTCTTTATGTGAATGTCCTCTTGGACCCCACTAGACAAATGTTGTGTTATCACGTTGGGCACTGAGGCATTTTATCTCTGCTGCTGCACGGAGCAGGAATGTCACTAATGATGTTATCGTGACGTGCACTCGTGAGTTTTCTTCTTACGGACTAAAGTTCAACTGGAGCTTATACCCAGGCCTCTCAGGTGGTGAACGCGGCCTCGGCCCTTTAAACGACCACGTTTCAGGTGAAGATGCTGGATTCAACTTCCTGCTCCTCTGGTTCTTATCTGAACGCCTCCTGCAGACGTCCTGCATCGCTGCACAGACACGAGCCAGCTCCACTGCAGCAGACATGTTGGCTTCTGCAGTGGAGCTGGGTGTGTCGGCCTGTGTGTTGTTATTATCGTCTGTCACAATAAACACACTAAAGGTAGTCAAGAGCTGCTGAGTGTGTGAGTGTGTGTGTGTTTGTGCAGGAGTTTGAGTGCGTTTTCTTTTTGCGAGTGAGTCACTGTACATGTGCATGAGTGTGTGTGTGCGTGTGTGTGTGTGTGTGTGTATGTGTGTGTATGTGTGTGTATGTGTGTGAATGTGTGTGTATGTGTGTGTGTGTGGGGCAGGAATGCTGTGCAGCTGCCAGAGTCGGCTGCTCTGACTTCATCAGGACTACAGCGGAGATCCCTGGCACCGCACACACGCACACACGCACACATACACACACCTGTTACCATGACAACCGCATACAAGACCCGCCTTGACGACCCTCCCAGCCCCAGCCCCACCTCCACCCCCCACCCCCACCCCCTCTAATCCCAGCTGGGCGCTGTTTTCATAAAGACACTTGAATCTGAAGTGAAAACACGTCACAGACTGAGATGACTTCATCGGAGGGTTTGAACGAGGTTCTTTTATTTTGAAGCAGATCATTTATGTCACGAAGCAAAGTAACTGCAGCCGGACGGAAGGAAATCAGGAACAATAGTTTGTGTTCAAAGTTCACTCGGACTCGTTGCTTTTGGTCGCGGCTGCTAATTAAATTAATTTCTGTTGTTCTGGGGTCAAATTATAAATGTCAGAAATGACGTGTTGATATTAGTGTTGGTTTGAATGAAAAGTATATTTAAATGGAAACACTACACACACGCACACTTATAGTTTGTTTTTAAATAAAGGTAATAACTTAATAATTAGCTTTGCAAGGTTCGGACATGCACATTGTGAAAACTGTGAATTCTGATTTTCCCACCTCCAGATAATTGTCAGCAACAATGAGCAGTTTTCACACAAGCAGCTTTTCTTGTTGACTGTTTCACTTTGTCATCATCGTATATTGTCTTTGCAGCACAATTACCTGAGTGTAGCCTGAGGCCTCGTGTTGAATAAACACAGGGTGTGGTGCGTCCTTCGTCAGGTGATACACGACGGAACACGAACCCAACACCGTCTCTTTCTGATGATCAGGGAAAACTCCTGTCTCTGTCCCTCTCTGTCTCTGTCCCTCTCTGTCTCTGTCCCTCTCTGTCTCTTTCCCTCTCTCTCATGTGCTCACGTGTGTTTCCATGGTTACAAATTATCATTATTCGGTGGATTTTTGGAGGTCGCCACCTCGACAGCTTCAAAAATCAACACAGGGGTTGTAGAAAATATTAAAGTTGTGGTTCAGCGTCTCATGCTGCATATGAAGCTGCAGCAGATTAGCTTAGTTTAGCTTATCTTATCTTAGCATAAGGCTGCAAGTGACCCATAAAACCACAGCTACTTGATAACAACTAATGATTAACTATAAATGTAATTAGTTCACCTACTTTGAGCTTTGAGAACAATTGTTTGTAGGAGCTAGAATAGCTGTTAAACACATCTTCACATATTTAACAGCTATTCCAAAGTAGGTGAACTAATTACATTTATAGTTAAATCAATATTTTCCAAACATTAAGGATTCTCCATAAAGTCTGATTTAAAGCCTTTAATATTCAGAGTAGCTGCAACTGGTGATTATTTCTCACTCTCGGCTCATCTGCTGCTTATTTAGTTGAGTGATTGATGAATTTATCTTTATTAAATGTGTGAAGACGTCTGTCTGTCCTCTGTCCTCTGTCCTCTGTCCTCTGTCCTCTTAAAGGTCCAGAGCGCAGGAATCAGAAGATCTGTTTGCAGGAAATCCTTTTAATTAATATATTAAATCATATGTGGAGAAACCGGTATGAAGCTGCCGCTGTTGTTGATTCTGGCTCATCACACAAAGCAACAGTTGTCATGTGTAAAGTAAACTGTGACGTCATCGTTTCCTGAATGCTTCGTTCTGATTCTCTATTTCACAGACTTCAAACCAGAGGATGTTTCTTTTTGTTTACTGCTCTTTGAAAAGTTAATTGATTCTTAAAGAACTTATGCAAAGTGACTAAAAGCTTCCTGCACAGTTCTGCAGCTGAGGAATAAATGGTCAAATGAAAGTGAATAAACTGGATGAGTCCAAAGTGTTTTCTGTAAAAACACAGCAGCAGCAGCACTGAGAGATAAATTCAGCTGTAATCTGAACCGTCACCTTTCATGAAACCTTCTCATTGAGGTCTGAACGAACAGAAGTGGCTTCAAACTGGTGACTTTATGTTCTGCAGAGGACACACAACATTTTAATGAATTTATTCATAGAGTCCAAACTCGATTCTGCACAATTCTGAGGAATCTCCAGTAAACGTGCTGCAGGAAAGTTATTTTTAAGATAATATTTAATTATTAATTGAAACAATGTCCCCGTGTCTGAAGGAGGAAACACAGCGGGGCTCTGCTTTATTTCTTACAGTCTATTAAAATACATTATGTGCTTCATAAAATACAACAGCAGTTATTCACGTTAACTGCCGCACCAGTGGAGGAAGTTGCCCTGAAAACAACTGACTCCTCGTAAATACACATAAGTCAGAGAGTTTCCTGACGGATACGGAGCTGGGGGGGGGGGGTTTCATCTCCTCCTGCGGTGACTGGCAGTAAACACCAGTGATATGAAAACAGAGGAAGTCACAGAACAACAGGGAGATTTCATATCTGCTGTGACGAAGGAGAACGAGCTCCGACGTCCTCACTGCGCAGGAGAGACGCTCTGAACACTTCACTATTCATCTGTATATGTTTCTTTAAATACACTAATGATGGATTTAATGTCACATTTATCAAATTACATTTACAAGGACAATGTTCATGTGTGAGTTGAACATGGCTCATAAGCTCCGGAGGCGAGAGGGTGTGTCTAACGTTGTCCCGCCTCCCAGTTCTCGGTTCTAAAGATTTGTTTTGAATATTCAGGAAGAAAGATAGGGGGGAATTTTACACAATTTGCATTTTTAATATAGGACAAAGTACGTGCACAGACATATACAGTATCTACACTGAAAGCTGATTTTACACTCAACAACAGGGTTCATTCAGTGAACTTCTGCAGTTTCTCAACATTTCTATTCCAGGAAATGTGACATTTGAAGAAATAATGTCAGATATTGTTGCAGTTATAACACCAGTGCTCTCTCTGTCTCTCTCTCTCTCTCTCTCTCTCTCTCTCTTGCCTCATCCTTGTGGTCGCTCGCCCCATCGCCGGCTTTATTCAGTCTTGCAAAACGAATGGTTGGAGAGCGAGAGAAGTGCAGAGCGCCGATAATAACACAGAGGGTGGCGGATTGTGAGCGACATAAGTGGAGGGGGACGGTCAGGTGCTTCTGAAGGCAGCGAGTCGCTGTGAATCATCATGCGGAGGAAGCGAACGAGAAAAAGACGAGAGCAGAAGACGAGGAGCAGAAACGTAGAAACAGAAACACAAGAAGCAACACTGCACTCGTGCATCCTCCCACTGCTTCGTACTGACACTCTGCTTTTGTCTGTTAAAAATAATATTCTGCTTCTTCTTTCTGTTTGTGCTGTTTCCCAGAGTTGAACAGTCTTTATTTCCTGTCTCTAAATTTCATAATGATCTCCTCATCCCTGTTGTTCCAGCGTCAGGTTAAGAATGAGTCTCTAATTGCTACCTGGTGTTCGGTGTTTACCTGCACAGCTTCATTTAAACGTTCAAATTACTGCTCTCAAAAATCCAATATTTCTTCACATGTGATGGATGTGAAAATTACAGATGAGTGCAGAAAATAATGATGAATAACAGTCGGCTAACATTTGTATTCACAGCCCTTAAAGTCTCGTTCAGAGCAAATCAGGGACGGAGACGATTTGATCTTTGTCCACAGACGGTTTTCACAAGACCTCCACATAAAAGAATCAACTGATTTTATCATCTTCAGGCAAAAGTTCATTGTTCCACCGTCACTACAGGATATTTAGTTTTTACCATTTGAAGCCACAGACTGTAAATAACTGACTCGGACCTTCACGTTCTCACTCAGAGCCGCTCCCGGAAAGTTTCAGGAAAGTTCCCAGGCTTCAGTTCAGGTGTAAAAGCAGCGAGAGAGTTGAAAAACACGAGGAGACGACTTTCTCCTGGTTTTCATTTCTCTTTTTATTGGACTTGTTGACGATCTGACAAACACAGACCGTCAAGATAAGAGCTGAAGTAAAGCTGAAGGAACCGGGAGCAGCTGCTGGGCTCCTGATGGGAGGAGAGTCCTCGTGCTGCGACTGTGTGAACACATCTTTCTGCTCATCGATGTATTTATCTGTGTGTTTGCTGCCGTCGGCCCGATGGGACGTTCGGCTGCTCGCTGTCGCCTTTAATCCGCCTCCTATGACATCGCATACAAGAATTCACCATTTCCTCCCAGGCTTATGTTGCATGATTTATCATTTCTATATAAAACCTCTCCACATGTCGGGCCGCTGAGTGACATCATGTACAGTTTGTGGAAAACCGACACACACACGGCCAACGTGGTTTTATTTGTGCCGTGTGCAGAGAGCTGCGACGGAGAGGCTGGTCCGTGACTCACAAGGGAAATGCACACTTTACATGCACGGTTTACCCAGAATGCTCCTGTGCTAGGTGGTCATGTGAGCGTCTTTCTTTTATCTGAGGAGATTCCTTCAGTTTCTTCTTTTGTGAAAATGTAAATGATATGAATATAAGACAAGCGGCTCGTCAGGTAACAGAGTGTCTCCTTGTTCTTATTAACACGACTGTTTGAAATCCTCCATGACTCAGGTGTGATGGATGTGAAGCTGCTTGATGCACTGATGCTCCTCCACACACTCAGAGCGGCTGCGTAGTTTCCCTATTATTTTTATTACTTTATAACTTTGACTAATTGAGAGCAAACATCAGAGTAACGTGGTCGTGAGTGTGTGTTTAAAACTGGTTAAATACACAACTACGGCATGGAGGGGATTCGGTTTGAATTACCTGCGTCCACCTCGGGTCGTTTGAGAAACTCAGCAGTGACGGATCTTCTTGAAACAAACGCCTGTGTCTT